>NC_069510.1:129959422-129961922 GCF_027579735.1 Bombina bombina
TTGTGTGTGAGAGAGTAAGGGAGAGAGAGTGTGAGTGTGTGTGAGAGAGTAAGGGAGAGAGAGTGTGAGTGTGTGTGAGAGAGTAAGGGAGAGAGAGTGTGAGTGTGTGTGAGAAAGTAAGGGAGAGAGAGTGTGAGTGTGTGTGAGAGAGTAAGGGAGAGAGGGAGAGAGTAAGGGAGAGAGAAAGAGTGTGTGTGTGTGTGTGAGAGAGTAAGGGAGAGAGAGTGTGAGTGTGTGTGAGAGAGTAAGGGAGAGAGGGAGAGAGAGAGTGTGTGAGAAAGTAAGACAGAAAGAGTAAGGGAGAGAGAGTGAGAAAGAAAGACAGAAAGAGAGTGTGTGTGAGAGAGTAAGGGAGAGAGAGTGTGAGTGTGTGAGAAAGTAAGGGAGAGAGAGTGTGAGTGTGTGTGAGAGAGTAAGGGAGAGAGAGTGTGAGTAAGTACTCACACTCTCTTTCTCTCTCCCTCTCTCCCTTACTCTCTCACACACACTCACACTCTCTCTCCCTTACTCTCTCACACACACTCTCTTTCTTTCTTTCTCACTCTCTCTCCCTTACTCTTTCTGTCATACTTTCTCACACACTCTCTCCCTCTCTCCCTTACTTTCTCACACACACTCACACTCTCTCTCCCTTACTCTCTCACACACACTCACACTCTCTCTCCCTTACTCTCTCACTCACACTCTCTCTCTCCCTTACTCTCTCACGCACACTCACACTCTCTCTCCCTTACTTTCTCACACACACTCACACTCTCTCTCCCTTACTCTCACACACACTCACACTCTCTCTCCCTTACTCTCTCACACACTCAATTTCTTTCTTTCTCTCTTTCTCACTCTCTCTCCCTTACTCTTTCTGTCTTACTTTCTCACTCACACTCACACTCTCTCTCCCTTACTCTCTCACACACACTCACACTCTCTCTCCCTTACTCTCTCACACACACTCACACTCTCTCTCCCTTACTCTCTCACACACACTCACACTCTCTCTCCTTTACTCTCTCACACACACTCACACTCTCTCTCCCTTACTCTCTCACACTCTCTCTCCCTTACTCTCTCACACACACTCACACTCTCTCTCCCTTACTCTCTCACACACACACTCTTTCTTTCTTTTTCTCCCTCTCTCTCCCTTACTCTTTCTGTCTTACTCTCTCTCACACACACTCACACTCTCTCTCCCTTACTTTCTCACACACACTCACACTCTCTCTCCCTTACTCTCTCACACACACTCACACTCTCTCTCCCTTACTCTCTCACACACACACTCTTTCTTTCTTTTTCTCACTCTCTCTCCCTTACTCTTTCTGTCTTACTCTCTCTCACACACACTCACACTCTCTCTCCCTTACTTTCTCACACACACTCACACTCTCTCTCCCTTACTTTCTCACACACACTCACACTCTCTCTCCCTTACTTTCTCACACACACTCACACTCTCTCTCCCTTACTTTCTCACACACACTCTCTCTCCCTTACTCTCTCACACACACTCACACTCTCTCTCCCTTACTCTCTCACACACACTCACACTCTCTCTCCCTTACTTTCTCACACACACTCACACTCTCTCTCCCTTACTCTCTCACACACACTCACCCTTACTTTCTCACACACACTCACACTCTCTCTCCCTTACTTTCTCACACACACTCACACTCTCTCTCCCTCACACACTCACACTCTCTCTCCCTTACTTTCTCACACACACTCACACTCTCTCTCCCTTACTCTCTCACACACACTCTCTTTCTTTCTCTCTTTCTTTCTTTCTTTCTTTCTTTCTTTCTTTCGTTCTCTCTTTCTTTCTTTCTCTCTTTATTTCTTTCTCTCTTTCTTTCTTTCTCTCTTTCTTTCTTTCTTTCTTTCTTTCTCTCTTTCTCTCTTTCTTTCTTTCTCTCTTTCTTTCTTTCTTTCTTTCTTTCTCTCTTTCTCTCTTTCTTTCTTTCTCTCTTTCTCTCTTTCTTTCTTTTTCTCTCTCTTTCTTTCTTTCTTTCTTTCTTTCTCTCTTTCTCTCTTTCTTTCTCTCTTTCTCTCTTTCTCTCTTTCTCTCTCTCTCTCTTTCTCTCTCTCTCTTTCTTTCTTTCTTTCTTTCTCACTCTCTCTCCCTTACTCTTTCTATCTTACTTTCTCACTCACACTCTCTCTCCCTTACTCTCTCCCTTACTCTCTCCCTCTCTCCCTTACTCTCTCACACACACTCTCTCTCCCTTACTCTCTCATACACACTCACACTCTCTCTCCCTTACTTTCTCACACACACTCACACTCTCTCTCCCTTACTCACTCACACTCTCTCTCCCTTACTCTCTCACACACACTCTTTTTTCTTTCTTTCTTTCTCACTCTCTCTCCCTTACTCTCTCACACACACTCACACTCTCTCTCCCTTACTCTCTCACACACACTCACACTCTCTCTCCCTTACTTTCTCACACACACTCACACTCTCTCTCCCTTACTCACTCACACTCTCTCTCCCTTA
>NC_069510.1:129964422-129969422 GCF_027579735.1 Bombina bombina
TTCCTTCTTTCATAACTTACTCTTGATTGAAAAGGCCCAGTTTCACATTTAATGTCAATACCTCCTGTTGGGATCATGACTTCTATGTAAATGTCCCTAGTCATATTATCACAGCATGTTTGACGTGACTAAGCTGTTTTTGCAGAGGACTGAGGGTCTCTCACAAGCTGCTTGTGTCACTTGTGAGCGTGTGTATATGGCACTAGCAAGTAATAGCCTGAGTTGGGATCTGCATACAGTAATTTGCACTTCTGGCTCTGTATATTCCTTCCTTGACTATGGCTGACTACAAAGTTTAATATAAATGTGTCAGCCCTTGAAATAAAGGATACATCTGAATGTGTTTTGTCTTTCACACATTGAGACGGAGCTGCAATTTTAAACAACTTTCCAATTCACTTATTTTATTTAATTTGTTTTGTTCTTTCTGTAGCCTTTCTGATTCATGTGTGGGTGTCATATTCCTTTAATGGTGCTAGTATTTAGTACTATGTCTACAACAAATATTCTGTACCTTTTACTTTTAGACAACGCCAGGCTTTGTTTTCTATATTGTTTCATTTTTAACTCACCAGTGTTTTCTTTAGCAACGTGAAATAATGATACAGTTAATGAAATAATAGTTCAGACAAAAATGTAATTTATACGTAATACTAATACCAAGTCATGGTACCAACATGATTTCTTTACAGACTTCCTCACAGAAGAAAATGACCTAGTCCTGATCGGTGATCAGGACTATGTCCTTTATAAATATTCTTCTCAGCAGCTATTTTTATGGCTATAAAACAATTACAGGTAGTGCCATTGACTATCCTCAGACATGGCGGTGACATTCCTAATAACAGATGCCCACAAGATAGTTCTACATCTAATAAAGGCACCAATGGGAGATGAAAGGTCACGTTATCCAGACACTGCACATTTTGTGTCCCCTATTAACGTCCTTGTCTTGGGGCTGTAGACTTGCAGACGTATTGCTCAGTAAGTGTGACCACCGGGGAGGTTATACAAGGGTCACACTTGACCTCACATAGCAGCACAAAAGCAGGATCCTCCTTATAGACTGCAGGTGCCGGCCGGCTTATCACATGCCATAGGCAGTCACAGATCATACACTGATGCTATTACTGTCTCCTTTCATACCCCCTCTCCAGCTCCCTTTTATTACTGAACACACATTGTATTGCCAGTTCTATTTCTCTCTCCCTACGATCGTGCCTGTTACATTATTAAAAGACTGAACAGCACAGACAGCACATAATTATACCCCACTGAAGCGCACATTACTTCCTCCGATCTGCTGGATTATTGTTAGCTATGGAATTATTCAAAGACACAAAATCCTTCTGTCACTCATGAACACTATTTGCTGTAAATGTTTATTGTTTTCACTCTTTGTTCAGTCATTTTTGTATTATTTTCCGGTCCATTGGCTCCCCGTTGTGCCTGTAACATATATTTCTGCTGGCACAGAGATGTGAGTGTCCTACTCTTCCTGTTGAAGCGAATCTGAGTGGGTGATGTGTTGAGCACATCCTAACTTGTTCCGTATATACTGTGAAGCCAGTCTGTCGCTTCTCCCACATGTCCCCTCTATAATGAGCTGCATCACTATTAAATGTGACATTAATATGAGCTCTTTGTGACCAAGGACTGGATGTTTTATCCTTCACGTTCCAGTAAATGGCTCCGTAAGGCCAGGGTGCTGTGTTATCTCATTTCTTATTGATACAGAACAGTCTATACTTGAATGAAAACTATTTTAATGCACATTGTGAATTTGTATATTTCTTCTCAGGCAGCTACAAATGGGCTGTGCAAGAAACATTAGCTTGTGCATTCCATGCAGAGCAATAAAGGTAAAATTGCATCTGTTAATATGATAACAAATTCTGCTCTTAAAAAAAATAATAAAATGTTTTGGGAATTTAAAGGGATTCAGCTTTTAGCATTCAGATAGAGGATGCAATTTATAAATAAAAATGTCTAATTTACTGATATTATCAATTGTGTTTTGTTCTCTTGGTATTTCTTGTTGAAGAGTATACCATATAAGCTCAATGTTATACATTGCTGCGAACACTGCTGCCATTCCTAATGAGCCTACCTAGGTATTCTTTTTTTCCAAAGGTCAGCAATAGAATAATAAAAAATTAGATAACAGAATTAAATTGGAAAATATGTAAATATGAAAGTTCTATTTAAAGGGACATGAAACCCAAATTTTAAACAACTTTCCAATTTACTTCTATTATCTAATTTGCTTCATTCTCTTAATATCCTTTGTTAAAAAGCACATCTAAATAGGCTCAGTGGCTGCACAAAGATGCCTCGCGTGATTGGCTCACCCATGTGCAAATGATATAATAGAAGTAAATTGCAATGTTGTCTAAAACTGTATTCTCTGAGTCATAAAAGAAAGAATTTTGGTTTCATATCCCTTTAAGAGTTCCTTTAATGCATGGAAGTATGCAGACTGCCTTATTTGATCAGATTTGTAACGGTTTTTTTCTCTCGCTTTCTCTCCCTGTCTGCTCTTACCTTGCTCCCCAGAAGCCTTGCAAAGACCAATCGTTTCCGATTTTGAGCCACAAGGTCTGACTGAAGCTGCTCGTTGGAATTCCAAGGAAAACCTCCTGTCTGGTCCCGGTGAAAATGACCCCAACCTCTTTGTTGCACTGTATGATTTCGTGGCTAGCGGAGACAACACACTCAGCATCACAAAGGGTGAGACACCTGCGGCATTGTTTGTTTGTAAAACGCCGACTTATTCCGTAGCTCTGATTCCACTCATTTTCAGACCTTCTTCAAATTGCTATTTTCTTGTTGAATCACTTCCTGTAATGCGCCAAGTCAGGTAACAGAGGCTTTCTCTTGTGCAAATGTCATGATCTGGTTAAATACATAGTTTATGTTCTGGTTGGGAGCCACAAGCGGTGTGGTTACTGAAGACGGCTGGTCTTCCCAAAAGCGGCACTCGAACACCAGTCACTGAAAGTTTTCTGCTTGTGGCTCCCTAGCAGGTTACCTATGTGTTTAAGCGATTTACGCGGATTCATCGCTAGAAATGGGGCATTTGTGATTTGTTAGTGAAACAAATAATCATGAAAATAGCACCGGGTTTATTAGAAATGTTCAAGTGTTTTGCACTTTTTATTTTTCCTAAGAAATTTGCTGGAGTTAACCAAATGTCACAAAACCAACATTTTTTATTAAGTTCACTGCTAAACCAGAAATTCTAAATGATCGTCAAAACCTGAGGCTTTAAATCATTTTGTTACACAGAGATGTTAAGCTTAATATAGAATAAAACATTTAATGTATATAGCTGGATGATTGAGACGGCCAGCCTGCTCTTAGTGTGTGCATATATGCAGTCTCTACATGATTGGCTGTTGTGCATACTGCTGTATGCATACTGCTGCAGAGAGGGGAAAGCTGCTTTAAATGCAATGTTAAACACATTAAACTGTTGTATTGCTTTATCAGTTTGTCCCTGTTATGCCAATTTCATTTTTGCAAACCTCACATATTGCCAAAAATGCTTCTCGTAAAAATGTAGCCTCTTACAGCTTTTACTGAGCACGAGTCGATATGCACCATGCACCTGCATTCAAACACTACGTCTTCTCAGAGAGCGTATATAGTGTTGGCGATGACTCTAGACCACTGGTTTTCAGACCTGTCCCCAGGCCTCCCTAATGGGCCAGATTTTGAGGATATCTGAACTAGAGCACAGGTGAAATAATCAGCTGATTAGTAAACATAGTTATTTTACTGCTCTCACTCAGTTGATCCTGATCATCTGGCCTGTTAGGGAGGTCTGCGGACAGGTTTTAAAACCAGTGCTCTATACCATCGCCGGTTCTCTGAGCAGGCACAGTGTTTATTGCAAGTGCAGGAAGCATCAGTAGCTGGGGGGAGACGGGTACATTTTGCACTAATGGGTTTCAAGTATATATTATTTTTTTCTTCTGAATTTCATTGTTAGGTGAGAAGTTAAGAGTTTTGGGCTACAATCACAATGGAGAATGGTGCGAGGCCCAGACCAAAAACGGGCAAGGCTGGGTGCCCAGTAACTATATCACTCCAGTCAACAGCCCAGAAAAACATTCCTGGTATCATGGCCCTGTGTCTCGCAATGCGGCTGAATACCTGCTCAGCAGCGGCATTAATGGTAGCTTTCTTGTGCGAGAGAGCGAGAGCAGCCCAGGCCAGAGGTCCATATCACTGAGGTACGAGGGCAGGGTATACCACTACCGGATCAACACCGCCTCCGATGGCAAGGTAAGGTCACTTTATGTTTTATCTAGGGTCTTTACTGTAGTAAATACACCACAATTAGAGCAGCAAACCTTGGCATGTGGCCCTAAGGTGGCACCAGAGAGCGCTGCCCTTTCGCTACCATCATTCTGCTCGCAACTAGGTAGCAGCGAACCTGGTCATGCATTGGTACCAAGACAAGTTATTAGCTCAGACACGCATTACACTGGTCTCCGCTTGTTTTCCACACCAGTATTGGCACTTTATTTAGCTGTCTTAGTGTAACCGATGGGGATTTTTCACTGTTATGGTATTTAGTTCCCAGGTGAGGGTCCCAAGCTGTACGGAAAGTTGCATTTGTTTTCCGGGTTTGGATCATGAGAGGATATTCTGACATGTGATTGTGTGTTTTGTAATATAGTGCACCTATAAATATTGCAGCTACTGTACATTGATCTAGATGTTTATTATTTATTAACCTCAGGAATTGATAAATCCCAGGAACCAAGGAGCCATGGCTTCTTCAATTTTACATCTGGCTCCTAGTGTTTTTAATTATTCTATGTGTAACTGTATGCAAACATGCATGTCTGCCTATGGAGAGAGTGTGTGTGGCTGCCTCCTCAGTATTCTTAGTGGCTCCTCAAGATTCTTATTGGCCCTTCAGTATTCTTATTGGCTCCTCTGTATTCTTGCTGGATCCTCTGTATTCTTGCTGGATCCTCTGTATTCTT
>NC_069510.1:129974422-129999422 GCF_027579735.1 Bombina bombina
GGGTCAGGGAACATCTATCCAGCATAAAGTCTGGCACGGCCACCACTCCCCTAGTCCAGCACTTTGCCCAAGAGCATGCCAAAAGTGCTGCAACGTTAAAATGGACCTGCATTAAAAAGGTTATGGTTCCACCCAGGGGAGGAAACTGAGAGAGGTTACTGGGGAAAAGAGAGGTCTTTTGGTACTTTAAGCTCCAGACCAGATACCCCAAGGGTCTGAACTCAGATTATGATCTAATACATTTTTGGGAATAGACTGTCCCTCCCCAGTGATCTCTCTCTCTCTCTCTCTCTCTCTCTCTCTCCCTTAACACTCTCCTTGGCCATTTCTGAACACTTATTTATCTATTTGGTAACCTTTCTTGGATGAGGTACACTCCTTTAGTAAGGGCTCCCCTCTATTCCCTTTACTATATTATGTTAGCACATTAGAATAGTTAGAGCATTATGCTATGTTCTTTTTAAGGTAATCATGCCCCCTTCAATTATACCCCATAGGATGCTTACAATCCCCCTCTGTTCCAATAAAACTAAGATATCTTTGTAACACACTTGCTATCAAGATATGATAATGTCTGTAGTGATTACGAGATTACGTACATATAATTGACAGCCATTTACCTACTAACATGTAGGAACACAATAGTGTAATGCTACGACTGCGGTTCTGTGGCAGGCTTAATATTGTATACCCTAGAAATAAAATCTTGGGTGGGATGAAGTTTTACTTCACTCAAATTTCTATTGTGCAATTTGTATATATTGCATTTCTTGTGTGTCACACATTGTATGTACCCTTTATGTTTATAACTAATGTCAATTACTATTGTTTCCAAGTGGATTTCTTTGTTTTAGCTCTAAGTACTGTTACCCGTGCGCAATTGAACCTATTACATGTGGTGTCATGCACTTTTTTTTACCCATTACTAAACAGCTACGAATACGGCAACTGCCGAAACACGTCAGCTGCGTTTGGAACGCTGACCTCCTCTCACTAAGGCCATTGCTTCCAGGCTTTCTTTGGCTTTTCTTTTACTTTGTTTATCACCATTATGCCATTAAATTTTGTTGAACTCACTCCTGGCTGGTGCTCCTTTCTTCTTTAAGTTATATATATATATATATATATATATATATATATATATATATATATATATATATATATATATATATATATATATATATATATATATATATATATATATATATATATATATATATATATAAATAAATGTGTATATACATACACATATACATACACATACCTACACACACAGACACACATATACATACACATACCTACACACACACACACACACATATACATACACATACCTACACACACACACACACATATATACATACCTACACACACACACATACATATACATACACATACCTACACACACATATACATACCTACACACACATACATATACATACACATACCTACACACACACACACATACATATACATACACATACCTACACACACACACACATACACATACATATACATACACATACCTACACACACACACATATACATACACATACCTACACACATACACATACCTACACACACACACACACACACACATATACATACACATACCTACACACATACACATACCTACACACACACACACATACATATATATACATACACATACCTACACATACACACACACATATACATACACATACCTACACACACACACATACATATACATACACATACCTACACACACACACACACACACATATATATATATATATATATATATATATACATACACATACCTACACACATATACATACACATACCTACACACACACCTACACACATATACATACACATACCTACACACACACACACACACACACACATACATAAACATACCTACACACACACACACACACACACACACACACATACATATACATACACATACCTACACATACATATACATACACATACCTACACACACACACATACACATACCTACACACACACACATACATATACATACACATACCTACACACACACACATATACATACACATACCTACACACACACACACACATACATATACATACACATACCTACACACACATATACATACACATACCTACACACACACACACACATACATATACATACACATACCTACACACACACACACATATACATAAACATACCTCCACACACACACACACACACACACATACATATACATACACATACCTACACATACATATACATACATATACATACACATACCTACACACACACATATACATACACATGCCTACACACACACACACACATACATATACATACACATACCTACACACACACACATATACATACACATACCTACACGCACACACACACACATACATATACATACACATACCTACACACACACACACACACATACATATACATGCACACATATATATATACATACCTACACACAGACAAAAAAAAGTTTTATTTTTTTCCTCTCCCTGTGAACTATACAGAGACTGCATTATGCATAAGCATTCATTTAAATGTAATTCTGCAAAATCTATGCTATTTGATTTTTTTAAATGTGCAGTTCTTTTTGTTATGCTGAGCGCTGCAGCTTTGTTTATCAGCTAGGGAACTAAGAAGTTGCTTTTTTAAGTAGTATTTGTGCAATCTCAAGGTAGTTCACGAAGATATAAGCAGGGCTGGGTTCTTGATTTACACCCTAGTTTTAAAGGCAGATGAAACCGAACACTTTATCTGAGGGTTTGTAGACAGAAAAGTAAAAGAAAATTGCTCAGCCAAGTAAAGTCTGTACATTGATTTAAGGCATATTTTATTTTATGTGTTTTATTTTTTTTTTTATATGTCCACTTTTAGTCTTGGTGTCCGGTTTTCTACATTATCAAATGATTTCTCTTCGGGCTAATTTATTCATTATTGGATGACTGTCCAAATAAAACTGGAGCCAAGTTACGTTTTCATATTGGAAAAAGCTAAATGTTTTTTAGTTGTAATCTTGGTTTTTAAAAGCTTTGTGTGAATTCGGGCAATGTGTAACATCGGAAGAAAAGCAATGCTTTCTATCCTAAGATATGGAGAGTCCACAACGTCATTCCAATTACTAGTGGGAATATCACTCCTGGTCAGCAAGAAGAGGCAAAGAGCACCACATCAAAGCTGTTAAGTGTGACTCCCCTACCCATAATCCCCAGTCATTCTCTTTGCCTCTGTCAATGGAGGAGGTGAAGTTTGGTGTCTGAAGAAATGTATTCCTTTTTTGGGTACTTTTCCCTGCAAGCAAGGATTTGGGTATAGCTGAGTCCATGTTAATCTCTTCAGTAGAGTAGTGGTGGCTTTTAAGCAGTTAGGAAGTTGTGAGGTGGTACTTACTTTGATTTCTAACATATTGCTGCCCTAGTTATAGAAAGCCAGAGTTGGTGACTCTCATTTCTTTTTCTACAGGTTTCTGTGAAGAGTATGTGTCCTTTCACACCTTGTAAGCTGTCGTCCTGCCTGACAGCTAGATTGCAGGTAAGTGCCTTTTGTCTTCTAGGTATTGAAGATTGAGCTGCAATTTTAATTTGGGACATGTATATCCTTTATTCAGGATATTTACAGGCAGAGAGCAGGCACTTATATGTGACTGGAGACTAAGGGGTTATTACTTTTTATCTGGGATTTAAAGTAAATTCCTTGTTACTTTATTGTGGGCTGACAGTATGCATAAGCTGAACAAGCTGCTTGTGGTGGAATGAATCACATAATTATGGCACACTTGTATTATTTATTCATTAAGGGTTGTATGAATTTGTAAGTGTTTGGGCTAAACGTTAGGACGTTTTTTACGGTCCTGCAGACAATATTTGCAAAGGGTGTTTCAATAATGCGCGCTTTTATTTTATCTGCGCAGTTTCTCATCGGCTTGTCACGTGACCCACTCTTCCACTTTCAGTTCACTAAGTGGAGCGGCGCCGTCACTGTTGCCGACATCTTCTGGCTTCCTTCGATCAGCAGGAGAGCTCTCTGCCGTTTTTCTGTGTTTGTTTAGCTAGCGTAGATACGTAGTGCTAAACTCTCTCAGGTATTTTCTATTTCTTAAAGTGACAGTTCCCAATAAATTAAATATTAAAAAAAAAATTCATTTAATTTTTTTTTTTTTTTCTGGATTATGGACATGGAAGACTCTGTGTCTTTTGATAAATGTTTGTTATGCCTTAAGGCACAAATTGTTTTCTAAATAAAGATAAATTGTTGCCCTCTGAGCCCAATGTCTCTCAGGATGATGCTGTTCAGGCAATGCCACAGCTTTCTCCTCTAACATCTCAAGCCTCAATGTTGTCACATACAGTGCCCTGCAGTTTCCCTCAGCCTCCTGGTGGAGTTTATTTGCCCTCAGATTTTGCTGCACTTGCATCTTCTGCGGTATTATCTGCTTTTCCTATGCTGTGAAAATGCAAGAGGAGAATTAGACATTCAGATAGTAAGGTTTCTGTTCCACCTACTGCTACGCAGGTTGCCCTCCCTCATAAGTCTGATGAGGAGGATATGTTGTTAGCCTCTGAGGGTGAAATCTCAAATTCGGACAGTATAATTCCTTTATCTTATACTGAAGAAGTAAACTTTAGATTTAAGATGGGACAACTTTGTTTTATGTTAATGGAGGTATTAGCTACTTTGGACAACTCCAATACTTCTGTCACTGTCAACCCTAACAAATCTAGTAAACTTAATAAATACAATGATGTTCCTTCCTCTGTGGAAGTGTTTCTTGTTCCAGACCTTGTGACTGAGATTATTTCACAGGAATGGGAAAAGCCAGGGTTACCTTTCTCCCAGTCTTTAAAAAGATGTTTCCTGTTGCTGACTCCATTAAAGATTCATGGCACACGGTGCCTAAAGTAGAAGCGGCTATTTCTACTCTGGATAAGAGAACTACTATCCCTATAGAGGATAGCTTCTTTTAAGGATCCCATGGACAAGAAGCTGGAGGCTTATTTGAAAAAGATGTATGTTCATCGTGGTCTTCAATAAATAATTTCTGATATTATAGGTGGAAAAGGGTCTTTTCAACCACAAGACAAGAAGAACAGACTCAAAGGACATCAAAGGAATTTTCGTTCCTTTCGTAACTTCAAAAGTCTTCCTCTCCCACTTCCAAGCAGGAGCAGTCCAAGTCTTCTTGGAAGCTCAGTCTTGGAATAAGGGGAAGCAATCAAAGAAACCCGCAGCTGAGTCTAAGTCAGCATGAAGGGTCGGCCCCCAGTCCGGGATTGGATCAAGTGGGGGGGGAGACTTTCCCTGTTTTGACAAGCATATATACGAGATGCCCCAAAACCTTGGACTGTAGACATAGTATCTCAAGGTTACAAAATAGAATTCAAAACTTTTCCTCCCAGGGACAGATTCCACCTTTCAAGATAATCTGCAGACCAGGTAAAAAGAGAGGCATTCTTGAACTGCGTTCAGGACCTTTTCTCCCTGGGAGTGATTGTTGCAGTTCCAGTAAGGGAACAGGGTCTAGGATTCTATTTAAATCTGTTTGTGTTTCCCATAAAAGAGGGAACTTTTCAACCCATTTTAGACCTAAAGTACCTCAACAAGTTTCTCAGGGTACAGTCCTTCAAAATGGAAATCATTTGTTCCATTCTTCCTTTTTGTCAGTTCATCCGGAGACCTTGACGACCATAGACCTGAAGGATGCGTATCTTCATGTTCCCATCCACAGGGATCATCACAAGTTCCTGAGATTCGCCTTTCTAGACAAACACTTTCAGTTTATGGCTCTTCCGTTTGGCCTTGCCGCAGCTCCCAGAATTTTCTAATTCTCTCCTCTTGCCTCTCTCTACAGTCTACTCTTCGGCCATCGGTGGCTCAATGTATGGAGGTAATTGGTCTGATGGTCGCTTCCATGGACATTATTCCCTTTGCACGATTTAATTTGAGAGCTCTGCAATTATGCATGCTCAGGCAATGGAATGGAGACCATTCGGATCTGTCTCAAAGGATAGATTTAGACCAATCGACAAGAGACTCTCTCCCGTGGTGGCTTTCTCAGGACCATTTGTCTTAGGGCACATGCCTCCGGAGACCTTGTGTGTTATTGTGACCACGGACACCAGCCTGCTAGGCTGGGGAGCAGTCTGGGACTTGTTAAAGGCGCAGGGACTATGGACTCGGGAGGAGTCTGCTCTCCCCATAAACATCTTGGAGTTGAGAGCAATTTACAATGCTCTGATGGCTTGGCCTCATTTGTCCTTAGCCTGTTTATCAGGTTCCAGTTGGACAACATCACCTCAGTGGATTACATCAACTACCAGGGAGGAACTCAGAGTTCCTTAGCCATGAAGGAGGTTGCACGGATTATTCAGTGGGCGAAAACTCACAATTGTTGTCTATCTGCCATCCACATTCCAGGAGTGGACAACTGGGAAGCAGATTTTCTGAGCAGACAGACTTTTCATCCTGGGGAGTGGGCTCTTCATCCGGACGTGTTCTCCAGGTTAACTCTCAAATGGGGGGGGGTACCGGAGTTGGATCTGATGGCGTCTCTGCAGAACGCCAAGCTTCCAAGGTTCAAGGTCAAGAGATCCTCAGGCCACTCTGGTAGATGCTCTGGCGGTTCCTTGGGTTTTTGGTCTAGCATACTTGTTTCCTCCTTTTGCGCTTCTTCCACAAGTTATTGCTCGTATCAAATTCTAATAGCTCCTGCATGGCCTCGCAGGATCTGGTATGCAGACCTAGTGAAAATGTAATCTCGGCCACCTTGGAAGTTGCCTCTGAGGAAGGCCCTTCTGACTCTGGGTCCATTCCTCCATTCAAATCTCGTTTCTCTGAAGCTGACTGCTTGGAGATTAAACGCTTAGTTCTGACTAAGCGTGCATTTTCTGAGTTGGTCTTGAGACCATGATTCAGGCTCGCAAGCCTGTTACTTGAAACATTTACCATAAGGTATGGCGTGAATACCTTTATTGGTGTGAATCAAAGGGATACTCTTGGAGTAGGGTCAGGATTCCTAGAATTTTGTCTTTTCTCCAGAAAGGTCTGGAGAAAGGGTTGTCAGTCAGTTCTCTGAAAGGTCAGGTTTCTGCTTTATCTATTCTTTTACATAAGCGTCTGGCGGATGTGCCAGATGTCCCATCCTTTTGTCAGGCCCTGGTCAGAATCAGGCCTGTGTTTAAACCTGTTGCTCCTCCTTGGAGCCTTAACCTTGTTCTTAAGGTTTTGCAGCAGGCTCTGTTTGAGCCTATGCATTCCATAGATATTAAGTTGTTTTCTTGGAAGGTTTTGTTTCTTTTTGCTATCTCTTCTGCTCTGAGAGTTTCAGAACTCTCGGCTTTGCAGTGTGATTTCCCCCTACCTTATTTTTCATGCGGATAAGGTGGTTCTTCGTACTAAATTGGAGTTTCTCCCTAAAGTGGGTTCGGATAGAAATATTAATCAGGAAATGTTGTTCATTCTCTCTGTCCTAATCCTTCTTCTCATAAGGGACATCTGTTTTATAACTTTGATGTTGTGCATTCTCTAAAGTTCTACCTACAGGCGACTAAGGTTTTTTCGCCAGTTTTCTGCCCTGTTTGTTTGTTTCTCAAGAAAGCGTAAAGGTCAGAAGCCTACTGCTACTTCTCTTTCCCTCTAGTTAAGAAGTATAATTTGTTTTGCTTAGGAGACTGCTGGTCATAAGCCTCCTGAGAGAATTACAGCTCATTCCACTAGGACTGTCTCCTCTTCTTGGGCTTTCAAAAATGAAGCCTCTGTGGAACAGATTTGCAAGGCTGCAACTTGGTCTTCTTCATACTTTTTCCAAATTTGATACTTTTGCCTCGGCTGAGGCCTCTTTTGGGAGAAAGGTTCATCAAGCAGTGGTGCCTTCTGTTTAGGTCTGCCTGTCTTGTTCTCCCTTCCCTATTCATTCCGTGTCCTCTAGCTTGGGTATTGGTTCCCACTAGTAATTGGAATGACGTTGTGGACTCTCCATATCTTAGGAAAGAAAACAAAATGTATGCTTACCTGATTAATTTCTTTTTTTCTGTTTATGGAGAGTCCACGACCCCACCCTTAATTAAGACAGCTATTTTTTACTAAACCGCAGGCATCTCTACACCTTTGTGTTATTCCTTTTTCCATTTCCCTTCTTTCGAATGACTGGGGATTATGGGTAGGGGAGTCGCACTTAACAGTTTTGCTGTGGTGCTCTTTGCCTCCTCCTGCTGACCAGGATTGATATTGCCACTAGTAATTGGAATGATGTCGTGGACTCTCCATATCCGGAAAGAAAGAAATTTATCAGGTAAGCATACATTTTGTTTTCTTTCAGTACAAGTTCATTGTTTAGCTTTAGCTAGTGTAGTAATAGATGTCGTTTGTCCGATTATTTGTTAAATAACAGAACAAAATGATGTATAATTTATATGTTAATATGTTTCTTCATATATTGCATAGAACAAATAAGTGTCTGAATGTTGTATTTGTTCGTTTGGTTCTGTTAATGAATGAACATTAGGCAAAATATTTAAATTTGTTTTCTCCTGATGTCCTGGGACTCTATAGGTTACTGGAGTTAATGGACAACTCCCAGAGAATTTCATATAGGGAGAGTGCTGAATCCTCTTTCTTACACAAGAGTGTATTATCTCGTTGTTTCAGAAGGGTCTGCACCAGTTAATATTTATTAATGATAATCTATTAAACTGCACTGTCCCTCATTTTTGAGATTAAGGTAAAACTCCCTTCGTCTGGTTATTTGGCCGAGGAACATGTATTTTTCATGAATCCAAGCAGTGTCACACATGTATGAGACATTATGTTTTAGATTGTACAGAGATACATGTTTAGTATTATGCCCATTTAATTGTTCTTGTAGCATCAAAACAGAGAGTGTGTTGTTCCCTTTCAGCGGTCTATAATCTCTGGTGCACCAGGTCAGACGGTCTGTAGTAAACTGCTGTTGCATCTCTAATTCCCCTCAAAGATTAGTAATGGAGCTAGATGTTTTACAGTGAAATTAAATAATGGCTGCTCATTGGCTGATACCACAGCTCTACCTCCCTATTGGCTGGGCAGAGCTGTAGGTGTTGTTTTTTTCTTTTCTTAAATCATAACAAACCATAGAAGGTGGGTTTTGTAAAAAATAAAAATAACTAAAAACTTTTACAGTCACTGGTCACTTTATTAAGGAACACCTTGCTAGTACTGGGTTGGACCCCCTTTTGCCTTCAGAACTGCCTTAATTCTTCTTGGCATAGATTCAACAAGGTATTGGACATATTACTCAGACGTTTTGGTCCATATTGACATGAAAGCGTCATGCAGTTGCTGCAGATTTGTCGGCTGCACATCCATGATGCCAATCTCCTGTTCCACCACATCTCAAAAGGATAATGTAGCAGAACAGAGGTATAATAATATAATCACAGCGGTGCTGGTGTTGTCTCTTATAACTTTATTAGTGCAGCTCTGTCATATACATGGGTGTACTGTCCCTTTAATGATGTTAGCGGTGCTGGTGTTGTCTCTTATATAACTTTATTAGTGCAGCTCTGTCATATACATGAGTGTACTGTCCCTTTAATGACGGTAGCGGTGCTGGTCTTGTCTCTTATAACTTTATTAGTGCAGCTCTGTCATATACATGGGTGTACTGTCCCTTTAATGATGTTAGCGGTGCTGGTCTTGTCTCTTATATAACTTTATTAGTGCAGCTCTGTCATATACATGGGTGTACTGTCCCTTTAATGATGGTAGCGGTGCTGGTGTTGTCTCTTATAACTTTATTAGTGCAGCTCTGTCATATACATGGGTGTACTGTCCCTTTAATGATGTTAGCGGTGCTGGTGTTGTCTCTTATATAATTTTATTAGTGCAGCTCTGTCATATACATGAGTGTACTGTCCCTTTAATGACGGTAGCGGTGCTGGTCTTGTCTCTTATAACTTTATTAGTGCAGCTCTGTCACATACATGAGTGTACTGTCCCTTTAATGACGGTAGTGGTGCTGGTCTTGTCTCTTATAACTTTATTAGTGCAGCTCTGTCACATACATGAGTGTACTGTCCCTTTAATGACGGTAGTGGTGCTGGTCTTGTCTCTTATAACTTTATTAGTGCAGCTCTGTCACATACATGAGTGTACTGTCCCTTTAATGACGGTAGTGGTGCTGGTCTTGTCTCTTATAACTTTATTAGTGCAGCTCTGTCATATACATGAGTGTACTGTCCCTTTAATGACGTTAGCTGTGCTGGTCTTGTCTCTTTTATATAACTTTATTAGTGCAGCTCTGTCACATACATGAGTGTACTGTCCCTTTAATGACGTTAGCTGTGCTGGTCTTGTCTCTTTTATATAACTTTATTAGTGCAGCTCTGTCACATACATGAGTGTACTGTCCCTTTAATGACGGTAGTGGTGCTGGTCTTGTCTCTTATAACTTTATTAGTGCAGCTCTGTCATATACATGAGTGTACTGTCCCTTTAATGATGTTAGCTGTGCTGGTCTTGTCTCTTATAACTTTATTAGTGCAGCTCTGTCATATACATGACTGAGTGTACTGTCCCTTTAATGACGTTAGCTGTGCTGGTCTTGTCTCTTATAACTTTATTAGTGCAGCTCTGTCACATACATGAGTGTACTGTCCCTTTAATGATGTTAGCTGTGCTGGTCTTGTCTCTTATAACTTTATTAGTGCAGCTCTGTCATATACATGAGTGTACTGTCCCTTTAGTGACGTTAGCTGTGCTGGTCTTGTCTCTTATAACTTTATTAGTGCAGCTCTGTCATATACATGAGTGTACTGTCCCTTTAATGACGGTAGCTGTGCTGGTGTTGTCTCTTATAACTTTATTAGTGCAGCTCTGTCATATACATGAGTGTACTGTCCCTTTAATGACGGTAGTGGTGCTGGTGTTGTCTCTTATAACTTTATTAGTGCAGCTCTGTCATATACATGAGTGTACTGTCCCTTTAATGACGTTAGCTGTGCTGGTCTTGTCTCTTTTATAACTTTATTAGTGCAGCTCTGTCATATACATGAGTGTACTGTCCCTTTAATGACGTTAGCTGTGCTGGTCTTGTCTCTTTTATAACTTTATTAGTGCAGCTCTGTCATATACATGAGTGTACTGTCCCTTTAATGACGTTAGCAGTGCTGGTCTTGTCTCTTATATAACTTTATTAGTGCAGCTCTGTCATATACATGAGTGTACTGTCCCTTTAATGACGTTAGTGGTGCTGGCCTTGCCTCCCTTATAACTTTATTAGTGCAGCTCTGTCATATACATGAGTGTACTGTTCCTTTAATGACGTTAGCTGTGCTGGTCTGGTCTCTTTTATAACTTTATTAGTGCAGCTCTGTCATATACATGAGTGTACTGTCCCTTTAATGACGTTAGCTGTGCTGGTCTTGTCTCTTTTAACTTTATTAGTGCAGCTCTGTCATATACATGAGTGTACTGTCCCTTTAATGACGTTAGCGGTGCTGGTCTTGTCTCTTATAACTTTATTAGTGCAGCTCTGTCATATACATGAGTGTACTGTCCCTTTAATGACGTTAGCTGTGCTGGTCTTGTCTCTTATAACTTTATTAGTGCAGCTCTGTCATATACATGACTGAGTGTACTGTCCCTTTAGTGACGTTAGCTGTGCTGGTCTTGTCTCTTATAACTTTATTAGTGCAGCTCTGTCATATACATGAGTGTACTGTCCCTTTAATGACGTTAGCGGTGCTGGTCTTGTCTCTTATAACTTTATTAGTGCAGCTCTGTCATATACATGAGTGCACTGTCCCTTTAATGACGTTAGTGGTGCTGGCCTTGCCTCCCTTATAACTTTATTAGTGCAGCTCTGTCATATACATGAGTGTACTGTCCCTTTAATGATGTTAGCTGTGCTGGTCTTGTCTCTCTTATAACTTTATTAGTGCAGCTCTGTCACATACATGAGTGTACTGTCCCTTTAATGATGTTAGCTGTGCTGGTCTTGTCTCTTTTATAACTTTATTAGTGCAGCTCTGTCATATACATGAGTGTTCTGTCCCTTTAATGATGTTAGCTGTGCTGGTCTTGTTTCTTTTAACTTTATTAGTGCATCGCTGTCATATACATGAGTGTACTGTCCCTTTAATGACTAAGTGGTGCTGGCCTTGCCTCCCTTATAACTTAGGTTCAGCTACAGGTACTAAGTGCAAGTCTGCGTTTAGCCTGCAGCCCTTGTGACGGTTACTAGGTACAGGTACTAAGTGCGAGTGTGCGTTAATCCTGCAGCCCTTGTGATGGTTGCTAGGTACAGGTACTAAGTGCGAGTCTGCGTTTAGCCTGCAGCCCTTGTGACGGTTACTAGGTACAGGTACTAAGTGCGAGTCTGCGTTTATCCTGCAGCCCTTGTGACGGTTGCTTGGTACTGGTACAGGTACTAAGTGCGAGTCTGCGTTTAGCCTGCAGCCCTTGTGACGGTTACTAGGTACAGGTACTAAGTGCGAGTCTGCGTTAATCCTGCAGCCCTTGTGACGGTTACTAGGTACAGGTACTAAGTGCGAGTCTGCGTTAATCCTGCAGCCCTTGTGACGGTTGCTAGGTACAGGTACTAAATGCGAGTTTGCGTTAATCCTGCAGCCCTTGTGACGGTTGCTAGGTACAGGTACTAAGTGCGAGTCTGCATTTATCCTGCAGCCCTTGTGACGGTTGCTAGGTACAGGTACTAAGTGCAAGTCTGCATTTATCCTGCAGCCCTTGTTACGGTTGCTAGGTACAAGTTCTAAGTGCGAGTTTGCGTTCATCCTGCAGCCCTTGTGATGGTTGCTAGGTACAGGTAGTAATTGAAAGTCTGCATTTATCCTGCAGCCCTTGTGACGGTTGCTAGGTACAGGTACTAAGTGCGAGTCTGCATTTATCCTGCAGCCCTGGTGACGGTTGCTAGGTACAGGTACTAAGTGCAAGTCTGCATTTATCCTGCAGCCCTGGTGACGGTTGCTAGGTACAGGTACTAAGTGCGAGTCTGCATTTATCCTGCAGCCCTTGTTACGGTTGCTAGGTACAAGTTCTAAGTGCGAGTTTGCGTTCATCCTGCAGCCCTTGTGACGTTGCTAGGTACAGGTACTAAGTGCGAGTCTGCATTTATCCTGCAGCCCTTGTGACAGTTGCTAGGTACAGGTACTAAGTGAGAGTCTGCGTTTATCCTGCAGCCCTTGTGACGGTTGCTAGATACAGGTACTAAGTGCAAGTCTGTGTTTATCCTGCATCCCTTATGACGGTTGCTAGGTACTGGTACAGGTACTAAGTGTGAGTCTGCGTTTATCCTGCAGCCCTTATAAAGGTTGCTAGGTACAGTACTAAGTGCAAGTCTCCGTTTATCCTGCAGCCCTTGTGACAGTTGCTAGGTACTGGTACAGGTTCTAAGTGAGAGTCTCCGTTTATCCTGCAGCCCTTGTGACGGTTGCTAGGTACTGGTACAGGTTCTAAGTGAGAGTCTCCGTTTATCCTGCAGCCCTTGTGACGGTTGCTAGGTACAGGTACTAAGTGCGAGTCTGCATTTATCCTGCAGCCCTTGTGACATTGCTAGGTATAGCTACAGGTACTAAGTACGAGTCTGCATTTATCCTGCAGCCCTTGTGACGTTGCTAGGTACAGGTACTAAGTGCGAGTCTGCATTTATCCTGCAGCCCTTGTGACGTTGCTAGGTACAGGTACTAAGTACAAGTCTGCATTTATCCTGCAGCCCTTGTGACGTTGCTAGGTACAGCTACAGGTACTAAGTGCGAGTCTGCATTTGTTCTGCAGCCCTTGTGACGGTTGCTAGGTACAGGTACTAAGTGCAAGTCTGCATTTATCCTGCAGCCCTTGTGACGGTTGCTAGGTACAGGTACTAAGTGCGAGTCTGCGTTTATCCTGCAGCCCTTGTGACGGTTGCTAGGTACAGGTACTAAGTGCGAGTCTGCATTTATCCTGCAGCCCTTGTGACATTGCTAGGTACAGGTACTAAGTGCGAGTCTGCGTTTATCCTGCAGCCCTTGTGACGTTGCTAGGTACAGGTACTAAGTGTGAGTCTGCGTTTATCCTGCAGCCCTTGTGACGTTGCTAGGTACAGGTACTAAGTGCGAGTCTGCGTTTATCCTGCAGCCCTTGTGACGTTGCTAGGTACAGGTACTAAGTGCGAGTCTGCGTTTATCCTGCAGCCCTTGTGACGTTGCTAGGTACAGGTACAGGTTCTAAGTGAGAGTCTGCATTTATCCTGCAGCCCTTGTGACGGTTGCTAGGTACAGGTACTAAGTGCGAGTCTGCGTTTATCCTGCAGCCCTTGTGACGGTTGCTAGGTACAGGTACTAAGTGCGAGTCTGCGTTTATCCTGCAGCCCTCGTGACGGTTGCTAGGTACAGGTACTAAGTGCGAGTCTGCATTTGTTCTGCAGCCCTTGTGACGGTTGCTAGGTACAGGTACTAAGTGCGAGTCTGCGTTTATCCTGCAGCCCTTGTGACGGTTGCTAGGTACAGGTACTAAGTGCGAGTCTGCGTTTATCCTGCAGCCCTTGTGACGGTTGCTAGGTACAGGTACTAAGTGCGAGTCTGCGTTTATCCTTCAGCCCTTGTGACGGTTGCTAGGTACAGGTACTAAGTGCGAGTCTGCGTTTATCCTGCAGCCCTTGTGACGGTTGCTAGGTACAGGTACTAAGTGCGAGTCTGCGTTTATCCTGCAGCCCTTGTGACGTTGCTAGGTACAGGTACTAAGTGCGAGTCTGCGTTTATCCTGCAGCCCTTGTGACGGTTGCTAGGTACAGGTACTAAGTGCGAGTCTGCATTTATCCTTCAGCCCTTGTGACGGTTGCTAGGTACAGGTACTAAGTGCGAGTCTGCGTTTATCCTGCAGCCCTTGTGACGTTGCTAGGTACAGGTACTAAGTGCGAGTCTGCATTTATCCTGCAGCCCTTGTGACGGTTGCTAGGTACAGGTACTAAGTGCGAGTCTGCGTTTATCCTGCAGCCCTTGTGACGTTGATAGGTACAGGTACTAAGTGCGAGTCTGCATTTGTTCTGCAGCCCTTGTGACGGTTGCTAGGTACAGGTACTAAGTGCGAGTCTGCGTTTATCCTGCAGCCCTTGTGACGTTGCTAGGTACAGGTACAGGTTCTAAGTGAGAGTCTGCATTTATCCTGCAGCCCTTGTGACGGTTGCTAGGTACAGGTACTAAGTGCGAGTCTGCGTTTATCCTGCAGCCCTTGTGACGGTTGCTAGGTACAGGTACTAAGTGCGAGTCTGCGTTTATCCTGCAGCCCTTGTGACGGTTGCTAGGTACAGGTACTAAGTGCGAGTCTGCATTTGTTCTGCAGCCCTTGTGACGGTTGCTAGGTACAGGTACTAAGTGCGAGTCTGCGTTTATCCTGCAGCCCTTGTGACGGTTGCTAGGTACAGGTACTAAGTGCGAGTCTGCGTTTATCTTTCAGCCCTTGTGACGGTTGCTAGGTACAGGTACTAAGTGCGAGTCTGCGTTTATCCTGCAGCCCTTGTGACGGTTGCTAGGTACAGGTACTAAGTCCGAGTCTGCGTTTATCCTGCAGCCCTTGTGACGTTGCTAGGTACAGGTACTAAGTGCGAGTCTGCGTTTATCCTGCAGCCCTTGTGACGTTGCTAGGTACAGGTACTAAGTGCGAGTCTGCATTTATCCTTCAGCCCTTGTGACGGTTGCTAGGTACAGGTACTAAGTGTGAGTCTGCGTTTATCCTGCAGCCCTTGTGACGTTGCTAGGTACAGGTACTAAATGCGAGTCTGCGTTTATCCTGCAGCCCTTGTGACGTTGCTAGGTACAGGTACTAAGTGTGAGTCTGCGTTTATCCTGCAGCCCTTGTGACGTTGCTAGGTACAGGTACTAAGTGCGAGTCTGCGTTTATCCTGCAGCCCTTGTGACGTTGCTAGGTACAGGTACTAAGTGTGAGTCTGCGTTTATCCTGCAGCCCTTGTGACGTTGCTAGGTACAGGTACTAAGTGCGAGTCTGCGTTTATCCTGCAGCCCTTGTGACGTTGCTAGGTACAGGTACTAAGTGCGAGTCTGCGTTTATCCTGCAGCCCTTGTGACGTTGCTAGGTACAGGTACTAAGTGCGAGTCTGCGTTTATCCTGCAGCCCTTGTGACGTTGCTAGGTACAGGTACTAAGTGCGAGTCTGCGTTTATCCTGCAGCCCTTGTGATGGTTGCTAGGTACAGGTACTAAGTGCGAGTCTGCGTTTATCCTGCAGCCCTTGTGACGTTGCTAGGTACAGGTACTAAGTGCGAGTCTGCGTTTATCCTGCAGCCCTTGTGACGGTTGCTAGGTACAGGTACTAAGTGCGAGTCTGCATTTGTTCTGCAGCCCTTGTGACGTTGCTAGGTACAGGTACTAAGTGTGAGTCTGCGTTTATCCTGCAGCCCTTGTGACGTTGCTAGGTACAGGTACTAAGTGCGAGTCTGCGTTTATCCTGCAGCCCTTGTGACGTTGCTAGGTACAGGTACTAAGTGTGAGTCTGCGTTTATCCTGCAGCCCTTGTGACGTTGCTAGGTACAGGTACTAATTGCGAGTCTGCGTTTATCCTGCAGCCCTTGGGACGGTTGCTAGGTACAGGTACTAAGTGCGAGTCTGCGTTTATCCTGCAGCCCTTGTGACGTTGCTAAGTACAGGTACTAAGTGCGAGTCTGCGTTTATCCTGCAGCCCTTGTGACGGTTGCTAGGTACAGGTACTAAGTGCGAGTCTGCGTTTATCCTGCAGCCCTTGTGACGGTTGCTAGGTACAGGTACTAAGTGCGAGTCTGCATTTGTTCTGCAGCCCTTGTGACGTTGCTAGGTACAGGTACTAAGTGCGAGTCTGCGTTTATCCTGCAGCCCTTGTGACGGTTGCTAGGTACAGGTACTAAGTGCGAGTCTGCGTTTATCCTGCAGCCCTTGTGACGGTTGCTAGGTACAGGTACTAAGTGCGAGTCTGCGTTTATCCTGCAGCCCTTGTGACGGTTGCTAGGTACAGGTACTAAGTGCGAGTCTGCGTTTATCCTGCAGCCCTTGTGACGTTGCTAGGTACAGGTACTAAGTGCGAGTCTGCGTTTATCCTGCAGCCCTTGTGACGGTTGCTAGGTACAGGTACTAAGTGTGAGTCTGCATTTGTTCTGCAGCCCTTGTGACGGTTGCTAGGTACAGGTACTAAGTGCAAGTCTGCGTTTATCCTGCAGCCCTTGTGACGTTGCTAGGTACAGGTACTAAGTGCGAGTCTGCATTTATCCTGCAGCCCTTGTGACGTTGCTAGGTACAGGTACTAAGTGCGAGTCTGCGTTTATCCTGCAGCCCTTGTGACGTTGCTAGGTACAGGTACTAAGTGCGAGTCTGCGTTTATCCTGCAGCCCTTGTGACGTTGCTAGGTACAGGTACTAAGTGTGAGTCTGCGTTTATCCTGCAGCCCTTGTGACGTTGCTAGGTACAGGTACTAAGTGCGAGTCTGCGTTTATCCTGCAGCCCTTGTGACGTTGCTAGGTACAGGTTCTAAGTGTAGTGGTTTTCGTCATTAAGAGACCAGACGGATGTTGCTATTCCCGTCATGTGCCAGTTCTGTGCATACTTCAGTAGCATCTCCCTCACTCTGTAATGTGAGCTGGTTGTGCTATTACAGCAATGCCTGCAGCACATTATCTTTTTACCTTTATGAGCTTATTATATAATGTGCTGAGGTGTGACAGTACTACAGTCTGCCCTTGCAAGGTGCTGCTGGCAATCCTTATTGTTAAATGGGCAGCATTTCATCTTCTAGTTAAAGGGACATGGTTCAGATAGACCAGGAGTTTTAAGATTCTTTTCAAATTGCTTCTGTTATTAAGTTTGCTTTGTTTTCTTTGTAACCTTTGTTGCAGAGCATACCTAGGTAGGTTCAGGAGCAGCAGTGCACTACTGGGAGCTAGCTGCTGATTGGTGACTACACACTTATACCTCATTTCTTTGGTTCACCAGATGTGCTCAGGTAGCTCCTAGTAGTATGTTACTGATTTGCAGGGGTTAAGCACATAGTTATCTACAATAATAAAATGCTCTTTATTTGCTCTGCTAAACTCTCTCTTTGGTTCCTAATTTAATTTTTTTTTCATCATATATCACTTTAGTTACGCTGATGCATGGGTGTTATACGTAATGCAAATGATCTGCATATTCAGATAGGATGTTGCACGATTTCTGTAAATGCAGCACTAGGTACATTGTACACTATATATAACATGCATACACTATATACGATACACTATATACGATGCATACACTATATACGATGCATACACTATATACGATGCATACACTATATATGATGCATACACTATATATACGATACATACACTGTATATAAGATACATACACCATATATAAGATACATACTCTCTCTCTCTCTCTCAATGGTTTAATTTGCACCGTTTCAGAATAACAACCTTTTTTTTTCAGTCACGTGACTGCTATTGAAAAGCATTGAGAAGCAGTGCATTGATTAAAATAGCCAGTAGGTGGAGCTGTCCGCTTGTGTTGCAGCAAAGATATGCAAGCCAAGCAAGCTGAAATTAATCAGTTTAACCAGACCTGAGCTATCGAGCAGCTTGCAAAGGAACAAGATCTTCCTGTCTATAAATCAGTCCAGATTGGAATGCATAGAAAGAACTGTTTGCAGAAAAATACAAGTAAAGTCTGTGTTGTGTGATTATTTTATTAGGTTTATAATGCTGTTTAGCAAATATTTTTGTTCATTTAACTTAGTTTAATTATATATTCTGTGTTGTGTGATTGTTTTATTAGGTTTAGCATTTAAAGTCTTCATTTCAAAGCTTTAAAAATAATGTATTAGGTGTTACTTATGACAATTTTGAGAGGGGCCTGGAACCTAACTGGGTTTCAATTTACAACGGTTTCGATTTACAACCATTCCTTCTGGAACATAACCCTGGCGTAAACTGAGGGCTACCTATATATATATATATATATATATATATATATATATATTATGCATACACTAAATGTATATAATATGCATACACTATATATGATACATACACAATATATACAATACGTACACTATAAATAAGACACATACACTATATATATATATATATATATATATATATAATATGCATACACTAAATGTATATAATATGCATACACTATATATGATACATACACAATATATACAATACGTACACTATAAATAAGACACATACACTATATATATATATATATATATATATATATATAATATGCATACACTAAATGTATATAATATGCATACACTATATATGATACATACACAATATATACAATACGTACACTATAAATAAGACACATACACTATATATATATATATATATATATATATATATATATATAATATGCATACACTAAATGTATATAATATGCATACACTATATATGATACATACACAATATATACAATAGGTACACTATAAATAAGACACATACACTATATAAATATATATATATATATATATATAATATGCATACACTAAATGTATATAATATGCATACACTATATATGATACATACACAATATATACAATATGTACACTATAAATAAGACACATACACTATATATATATATATATATATATATATATATATATATATATAATATGCATACACTAAATGTATATAATATGCATACACTATATATGATACATACACAATATATACAATACGTACACTTTAAATAAGACACATACAATATATATATATATATATATATATATATATATATATATATATATATATAATATGCATACACTAAATGTATATAATATGCATACACTATATATGATACATACACAATATATACAATACGTACACTATAAATAAGACACATACACTATATATATATATATATATATATATATATATATATATATATATATATATATATAATATGCATACACTAAATGTATATAATATGCATACACTATATATGATACATACACAATATATACAATACGTACACTATAAATAAGACACATACACTATATATATATATATATATATATATATAATATGCATACACTAAATGTATATAATATGCATACACTATATATGATACATACACAATATATACAATACGTACACTATAAATAAGACACATACACTATATATATATATATATATATATATATATATATATATATATATATATAATATGCATACACTAAATGTATATAATATGCATACACTATATATGATACATACACAATATATACAATACGTACACTATAAATAAGACACATACACTATATATATATATATATATATATATATATATATATATATATAATATGCATACACTAAATGTATATAATATGCATACACTATATATGATACATACACAATATATACAATACGTACACTATAAATAAGACACATACACTATATATATATATATATATATATATATATATAATATGCATACACTAAATGTATATAATATGCATACACTATATATGATATTATATACATTTATATAAATAAGACACATACACTATATATATATATATATATAATATGCATACACTAAATGTATATAATATGCATACACTATATATAAGATACACATACATACAGGGCATATGAATACAACCTAAATTGTAACTTACCAGCCCGGACCGGCGACCTCACATTTTCCTAATTGGGACATCAGTAGCAGTTTTTGGTCTCAGTCTGACCCTGTGCAGATGCACTTATTTTTTGTGAGCACAATAACAGCTGTTTTTTGTTTTTTTAATGCTGCTCAGTTTTACTTTAGATATTTACCCAATTTACTGGCAATGCTTTGTGAGATTATATTAACACTCTTTACTTTGATTTTTTTTATAAGATATAAACACACTACATACAGACACGCGCAGGCGAGTAAAGTTTCTTGCAGGCTGGTATGGTTTGTCATTTACTAACCCAGTGGGGCGAGTGGGTTTTTTGGGTAATCATAGGCCCTGGATATATATGATACATACACTATATATAATATGCATACACTATATATGATGCATACACTATATATAATATGCATACACTATATATGATACATACACTATATATAATATGCATACACTATATATGATGCATACACTATATATAATATGCATACACTATATATGATACATACACTATATATAATATGCATACGCTATATATAATATTCATAAACACTATATATGATACATACACTATATATAATATGCATACACTATATATGATGCATACACTGTCACACAATTTTCTTCTTAAACGGGAAGAGTCCACAGCTGCATTCATTACTTTTGGGAATTCAGAACCTGGCCACCAGGAGGAGGCAAAGACAACCCAGCCAAAGGCTTTAAATACCTCCCCCACTTCCTTCATCCCCCAGTCATTCTTTGCCTTTCGTCACAGGAGGTTGGCAGAAAAGTGTCAGAAGTTCGAGATAGTCTCTTATGGAGGGTTGTACTCTTCGAAATGGGACTGGAGTTTTAAGTAGTCCTGTCAGCCTCTAAGTGAGAGCATAGATGAAGGTTAGAGTCCGGAGATGCAGTGCGAGTCTTTCTGCGAAGCCATCCCGACTCATATTAACAGCTCTTTGGCAATCAGCGTTGACGAGTTTCGCTGCCTGCCTTTATTCACTCAAGTCCATGTCAGAGGCGAGGCTACTATCTGTCACACATGAAGGGCCGTGTTCCTGTTCCACGGCGTAGATTCCGGTAAGATCGTTTAATTTGACTTCATTATGTGATGTGATGTTAACGTGAAAAGGTAGGGTCCCAGTGGGACTCCTTTTATCTTAAATCAGGAATCATGGGTTAATATCCTCTGAGGGGGGTTATTTTACAGGGGGGACTTTAATCATGTTTGCAATGTGGTTCTATCTGTTGATTGCGTAGTAATACTTTAGGCTCATGGCTTTTCGGAACATTATGGCCTTATCAATTGGCGCAATCTTAGATTTGCATGCTCTTTTTATGACTTGCACGGTGCACCTCGTGACTCGGTGCGGTTACATTGGTTTCACTTCCGTATGCTGACTGTGTGGCGACAGAGAGATTCTGCTTGTCAGTTGTCTGGTTCACAGGAGGTGGTGAGTGCCCCAGCCATTGGGGGTGTAAAAGAGGTGCCAGTTAGTGTTTGTCATTTTTGTAATCCCAAAATGGAGGATTCTGATTTTTTAGACACTACCCAGAGACAGAACATTTTTTCACTTTCTGCAATGAGATTTTTTAGTGAAAAATTTTCTGCAGGTCATTTTTAAATAAAATTCAATTTTAAATTAGACAGCTACACTGAGGCACCAATTTAATTGTAATGTGTTAGTTAACTGGAGAATAAAGCAATATTTAAAGTTTTATAAATATAGTGCAGTAGTTGAAAATTGCATTGCAAATTAGCTGCAGACACTCAACGAATGTTTTACATTCAGAAAAAAACAGCTTTGCAGACTGTGAAAGGCTAGGGGACGGGCTTGAAACAGTCTCTGAGAGCCAGTCAATTATTGCACTACCACTTTGCAGAGCTACTGCATATTTGACTGTTCTCTTTAAACAGCACATTGCTCAGGAGGATTTGTGATATGGAAAACTTACATAGTGCAGCCAGAGAACAGCTCTGTTTGAAGAGAACAGCCTAATGTGGAGCAGCGCTGAAAAGTTAAATCGCTAACAGTTCCTGTTTGTATCCTGTTCTTTCTGCAGATCTGCTGCATTTTCTCTGATGACATCTCAGATCACAGTATGTTCTGCCTTGGTGGACACGGATGTCTCCAATGTGGAGAATGCGTCTTGTGATGAATATAAAATGGCCCGGGTAATCCATGCCCATCAGTTATGTTCCGATTGCCGTTCCAGAGTACTCTCTTCTCCCGATTCAGGGTCCTCAGAGTGCGTTGAGCCATCCACCCCCAAGGATTCTAGGTCCTGTGAGGCGCGTGTCCCAGAATTTTCCTTTGCTACGCAAGCAGGTGTCCCTATGGCCTTTACTCCTTCTCCGGAAGGTGGCTTGTTTCCTCCGGAGGTTACGGCACGGTTCCACATGGCCATATCTGCGGCCTTGGCTCATTTGTATCTACCAAGTGAAATATTTTTAAGATACTGTCCGTGTTCTGTTAACCAGGGCCCGTCGGGCGTGGGATTGCCCGACTTCGTTCGGTCTTCTGGGGAAGCGTGGGCCTCTGAGGCTTCAGGGTCCCCAACCTTGGGGCAGGAGTCGTTTGTCGATCCGGCAAGGGATGACTTTGCCTTCCGTTAAAGGTTGGCACATCTTCGTGTCCTACTACGGCATATTTTGGCGTTGCTAGAGGATCCCAGTCCTAGTGGGCCCGAGAGATCCGAGGCGTTACATGCCAGATGGCATATTGGATATGATGCTTGGGGATGAAGCTAATCTCCTTGATGTCTCCGTTTTTTAGGTTTTTTTTCTTTTTGTATCGGTTCCAGATCTGAGCTTGGGAGGGGCCTCTGATCGGCTGGTCCGGTTTGGCGTACCTTTTTTCCTTGGGCGTTCACCCATGGGTGCTGCCTTATGTTTATTTTTAATCCGGTAAGATGTATTTGATTTGTTGTATAAGCTCACGTTTGATATAACTTCCGTTTTGGGGATGTTCTTTCTCTGGAACTGATACTTGCAATTTTGTGGTCGCATGGGCACTTCCTCGGAAGTTGCACACTTTGGTTAAGGCTGAGGTTATGTTTTATAGTTCATATTATCAAACCTTTGGATAGATTTTTCTTGGACTTTAAACAGTTCTGGAATGTTCTTGTACCAGGCAGGAACTGGTCGAGCGCTGTCTACTGTTTCTTGGGTTCATGTCACCCTCGTGGTGCTGATTATCCTGTTGGATTAAAAAAAAAAAAAAAAAGACATTGAGAGAGAACGGTCTCTTATATCCCAGTGTTATAGACTCCGGGCTCAGATCCTACTACGAAGTAAGAGGCCTGGGGCGTACATACAACGCTTCTGGTAGGGAGGTTGTGAGCTCCAATATAAGTTGGTTCTTGCTGACATTATAGCCTGCGATGTGTGACTGTTTTTTGCAGATGTCATTGTGGTTCCTAGGGTCCCTGGAGATTTGGAACAGTAGGCTTCCATTCCTTTGGATCTGGAGATTGACTTCCGGAGGTCTACTATAGGGTGGACAATTTGCGTCTCCACCTGCGGTTTTTCCGGATGACTACGTGGCTTAGTCTCATTCCCTTTGCGGGGGTAATGTTTCCTTCCCTCCCATCTTGGGTTGGGTCATTTATTTAGCGGGCATGTCCTTCTTCCTTCCTTTCTCAGTGTTTCATTTGCTCTAGTACGTAGAGTACAGGGGCCTCCCTGTCTTTCTACCGAGAGCTGCAAGGCTCCCATTTTTATTCCATTTCAAGGATGTCGGGAGTCCGATCCTGCTATGATCTCTGGAAACTGTCGGTTTCTCAAGATATGACCTGCTCCTTTTCATACCAGGGTCTTTGGACTCTCGGATGCTATCCGTCAGTCTTATTGCAGATCTAGCCTTTTGGGCTTAGGGATAGGAAATCTGGGGTCAGTTGCGGTCTTTCCACCTGTCTGGGTCTGAAATTTGACCATTGATATTCTCTGGTGTGTGGGTCAGGTCGTTGGGCCTGTCTACATGTATTGCCTTGCAATCCAGGGGTACTGGTTGCCCCCCTTCTGAAACCGGTGGGGAGTCCTCTTTCGGACTCTTGGTTTTGTGGCTGTTGCCAGACTGGGAGCTGTTGTCGAGTCTTTTCGGCTCTTTTTGGTTGGAGGTGTCCCATGCTTGGCTGCCTGGAGTTTGATCATCATGAGTTTTGCGCACAGATGGCTCTGTGCCCTCTTGGAGAGCTCTTTTAGCGGCTAGGACAGTCTTCTGTCTCTGCGTGTCTATGCTTGTTTAGCTTGATGGGTTTTGACTTGTCTAGGTTTCAAGGGAGAACTCGCAGTGTTCTGGATCACCATGGTTGATATGGTGCGGTGTCAGGGTTATGTGGGTGACTTTTTGGTCATCCTAGT